>NC_053130.1:26573946-26588946 GCF_010015445.1 Perca fluviatilis | reverse complement strand
TAGTTCAACCTACCCCGTTTTCTGATTTGCTACCTGACAATACTTTTTACTGTTAATGCAAACTTAAGTCTTCCTCCATATGTCCTCTAAACTTGGCATTAGGGGTGTGAATCTTCACTGGTCTCATGATTCAATTTGGTTAATATTATCCTGTCAACGATTCGATACGATTCGATAGCCCGATGCATCACGGTGCGTCGTCTCCTCAAATTCATCATATATTGCTACACGTGGTTTTTCTTCAACTGTCAGATATATGTGAACAGTGAGCTCCCCTTTTTATTTCATCTTTTTAAAGACGCTTCCTGAATGTAGGAGACATTTGAACACAGCAGACAACAGACAAAAGGCAAAAAACACAAAAAAGCAGCGACCGGAAAATCAACAAGTAACATCAGTAGGCAATCATCGACTGTCTGTCACTGCGTCGATGCAGAATCGTCTAGGTCCGCATTGCGATGCATCGATGCAATGATTAATTTCAACACCCCTTCTTGGCATCTGGTTCCGCACGTGTTTTTTCTCCATTCTGTATTCCCATTTAATTTTTTTTTTCAACACTATTAGAGATGCACCGATTACAACTTTCTAGGCCGATTCCGATTCCGGATTTTCTTTGAGTTAGGCCACCCGATAGCGATTTCAGCCGATTCCGATTTCATTTTTTCTAACCACTTTACAGCACACACAAATATTTATTTTCTATCTTTTCTTTAATAGAACATTTTACACAGAACATAGAAAAATGTTAGAACAGAAAATGGATCACTATAAAAGAGAACTATATAAATTACTCCTGGTGTGGGGAATTCACACACATCTAAAGTGCAATGTTAGAACCATTTCTTTCTTTTCACATCCAATATCCAACTAAAAAAGTTGGATTCACTCAGTGAATGGATATTTCTTGCCGAAAATGCACCTTGGAAGTCGTACTTAACTTCTCAGCTGAAATGTTTATGTACACAAGCTTGCACCTTCTACGTTGTATATCAAAGACAAATCAGCAGGAAGTTGCTGAGTTTCATTGAAGGTAGCTTTTGTGTAACACAATAAATGGCAAAGCTGATGCTATTGGAATTGATTTGTCAATGAGACCAGTATTTGTGTTAAACAGACACATGTATGTTTGGAGACTCTATTATTTGAATACCAGCTTTCATATAAGACTTCACAGTAAACTCTGTTTAGGTGATTTTCATGTTGACAGTAAGAGAAGTTAGTTCTTTGTAGGCATGAAATACACCCACGCACATACACCTTGTCACATTTTACCACTAGGATGAGTTTATACCATCACAACTCTTCTAAATGCTTTGCCACAGTGGTAATGGGTAGCCTAGAGACACACACAATCACACACTCTAGTGGACCCCTACTGGCAGGCGTATCCTTAACACACTGTCCCTCAGCAGCACTTGTCATCCGCACGTCAGAAAATCCAACCCCCTTTCCTCCCACACACACACACACACACACACACACACACACACACACACACACACACACACACACATAGAGTGTTCCTTTTTGCTTCTTTTCCAACATCCCTCCATCTTTGCCTCACACTCTTCGCAAACACACATACATACATACACCCACCCTTCCCCCAATCGTCCACTGACCCGTGAGTCGGTAACGAGGCGCATTCCACCGAGAGTTTTCTCCCCTGACACACTCGCTCTGCTATTGATCCTCATCCTCCCTCCATCCCTTCATCCATTTTTTTCTCCTTCCCTCTACCTCCCCTGGAACTGGAGGAGCCTTCAACAGCAGGCGTCTCTCTGACACGCTCACTCTCAATCTCTTTCTCCTCACACTCATGGATGCCCATGACAGAATGTATCCTCTGAGAGCCCCTTCTGGCAATTACCACACACACACACACACACACACACACACACACACACACACACACACACACACACATGCTCACATCAGAGACTCCCGCATCACTTAACCAGTTGTCTTCAACTAAAAGGGCCGAGCGGAAACAGTCTATAGCCCCTACTCATCAACCTCTCAACACACAGAAACACACTCGCACACACACACACACACACACACACACACACACAAACACACACACACACACGCTTAGTGCTTGTTGTTGATGACTATCTTCACCACCTCTCTGTTTGTATCGATCCACTTCTGCCTCAGTCCTCATGCATCAGTGAGATGGTATACTTCAGAAGCTCAAACCCTTACGCATGGACATGAGTGTTCATCTACAAATATGTATATGCTTCTTCATTTTTATAAGCAAATCAGCAACTGTCAGCTGCTTGGCATAATATCAGGTAGTTTTCAGTGCTTTCCACAGAGCAGTTTGCCGGTTAGATGCTGTTTTTCAGTAGTAGGCAGGTATTGAAAGCCCTAGGTCATACAGTACAATTGAATATCATGTTGTGTGTTCATACATCAGTGAATGTGATCAGTGATAATAAGAACAGGTTAGAGTGGGTTTGGGCCCACATAAACATTCATTATTCCAGGCTACTCAGTTTACAGTTTGATATCCGTACGGGTACAAAAACAGCAAATACTGTTTTTGGTCCACTTTAATGTATAATAAGGGTACACAAGTAAGTGGTGTGGTAATAAAACATGAAAAAGCAGCATAAGATTACTGTAAACTAAAAGGAGTAATGTGTGTGTGTGTGTGTGTGTGTGTGTGTGTGTGTGTGTGTGTGTGTGTGTGTGTGTGTGTGTGTGTGTGTGTGTGTGTGTGTGTGTGTGTGTGTGTTTTCTCTGGTCCAGTCTGCTGTTCACAAAGGTGAAGCTTGAAGAGGCCCTGTTTGGCCCGGCCACAGCCCTGCAGACCTGTGAAGAGATGCTGCAACACTGGCTGAGCTGCTATGATGTCAGCCGCTCCAGGTGAGTGTGTGTATGCAAGATGTGTGCTACTTTGCTTATCATGTATTGTATAAATGTGGTGTGATACCTCACTGCTCAAACGCTCTTTACTGCTATGCATGATGAAGCCGGGAGGGGGAATCTTTTGCTGCTGTGGTAATGATTGTGTGTGTGTGTGTGTGTGTGTGTACTAATGCATTTCTGATATATCATTACCATGATTCTATCTGTGATCTGACATTATACACATCTTAGATATATGCAGTAAAGTTCTCTTTCATAATAATAACAGGTGCTATAACATTTTAAATAGGGTTTTCTAAAACAGAAGGCTCGCAGATAACACCTACAATATACACCAAGTAGTTTTGCTGTCCATCTATTACGGCATAACAGAAAGCAGTGATTTTCTTTTTTCTTTTTTTGTAATTTATTTCGAGTACAGCCTCTTTAATGTGGAGTTCCTCTTTAAACTCAGTACAGAGGCAGAACTTGATGGCTTGGGGGCTTTGGGGATAGCACATTTTCTTTTTTCTCATATGATATGGACATTGTTGTATAAATCTCAGTAAGAAAACCTCCACACATGTTAATAACTTCCAAGAATTGTTTGACATGTATTTACAGAACCTTTAGTATAATGCAGTGCATATACCGGTATGTGCTTGTGAGTTTGTTTGGTCATTATGTCTGTACTGTACTGTGCACATGTGTGTTGCAGTGAGACAGATGACAGCAGCAGTATACCGATGGCTGAGAGGGCAGAGGTCAGCTCTGGAGCCAGGAAATCCTCCATCCACCTCACCCTGCCTGACTTCCAGGAGGCCTCCACAGGTCTGCTTTCTCACCAGAGGTGTCCATTAACGAAGTACAAATACTTCGTTACCTTACTTAAGTAGAAATCTGGGGTATCTATACTTTACTGGAGTAATTATTCTACCTGAGAAATGAATGTGAATACTTTTGACACCTCTGTCTCTCACTGGTTAAATTCTTCCTAATAGGGGACTGCCACTGTACATATTTGGATTGCAACATGCTGAATTGATTATTTTAAATTAAACCTTGTTTCTCTGGTATAAATACCAATGAGAAAGGCGATTGTGTAGGTCAGACCGAATCCCCGCGGCATTTGACCTATTGTGGATTAAAACTATGTTTTCCTGAAACATTAAATATCAATGATGTGAGTCACCTCCACACCTGTGTTTCCAGCGAGGTCAGGGGTCTGTTCACTTGCCATCCAGTCACAGGAAATCTATTGATGTTCTGGATATTAACAGAGAATGAATGTTTGTTTTTCTCAGAATGGCTCTCTTCTGTCATATTTGAAGGGTTTTTAATTGACCATGAATGTACATATTTGGGATATTTCCTTTTCCATGTGTTTGTCATTCAGTGTCTGTAACCTATTAAAGTAGTAATTGTGTTAAAGTGTAGTCACTTTGCCAACCAGGGTTACTGTCGCTTAAAGAGGTACGATCATTTTCAGCCCTAACTTGGTTGGTATTTCTTATCCCTTTCCTTCCCTTCACAGGTTCACAGAGCCCTTCGTCAGTTGCAGTGTCTCGTCTGGAAGCGGCGCTCTCTGAGGTGTCGGACCTCAGCTCCTCCCGTCGCCAAGGACCCACCTACATCTGGGCCACCCTGGAGCGCATTTGGCTGCAGGCTGGTATGACAACAGCACAATTTAACAACGTTTACAATTTAACAAACCTTGGGGTTGAAACTGCTTGGAAAATTTGCTTTTTATGTTCCGTCCCTTAACAGGGGACCTCTTTTATACTCTTGTTTGGGTGCAAGTCTAGCCTGGAAATGCAGACCCAAATTCGAAAGATTAAGGGTCTGGCAATGCACACAATTGGATAACACTATGACCAATCAACGGCGAGACCACAACCACCAGTGGGTTTTTGCTAAGCCCCATACGCTTAGCTACCAGCGGAGCTAACTGGTAGATTAAACTCTTAGCTACCAGTGGAGCTAACTGGTAGATTTAACTTTTAGCTACCAGCAGAGCTAACTGGTAGATTAAACTCTTGCCGTATCCGGTCGGCAAAACAGCAAAAACGTCCTTCTTGCAAAGGAACGATTCAAGCGCTGTCTTCTGTTCCTCTTTTAGATAAAAAGCCAAGTCTAACTCGTTCATTGTAGTGGCCAAAGCCGTTTCAAACAACCGTTGTTCATCCGTAGCCATCTTGCAATGTTTACTAATGACTTCGGCTACAAGGGCATAGTTAATGAGCATCATTACTGAATGCCAGACTGACTCGCTGAGCAAATTCAAATTGTGGTCTCGCGAGAACTTGGGATTTCCAGGGTAGTGCAAGTCAGCCAATTGCCAAAAAGTTGACCATGAAGAAAAGTTTATTTGTAAACTGGTGATCAATAGTAATCCGATTCCATGGGTTTGGGTTTCCCATTATTATTCCCATATAATAATAATAATAATAATCCTATTGGCAAGTGCAAAATGGACAAGGTATTGATGTCAGGCAATCAAAGCTTTCCAGTTCTCCAAGACTAAGAGTCCACAGGCATACTAGTTACGACGCAGTGACGCTTTGAGCTGAATGCTAATGTCTGCATGCTCAGACAGTTAAAATGTTAACGTGACCATTTTTAGCAGCTATAATGTTAACCATGTTGAACCATATTAGTTTAGCGTGATAGCATGCAAACAAGTGCAGCTAAGGCTGATGGAATGACTTGCAGGTATTTGCTCAGAAACCAAAGTACTGAATTTTTTTTAATTTTTAACTGATGATGGCACTTAATGAAAACTCAGGGGATCAACAAAGTAATTCAAATTTATCATGAGGGGGATGTGAATGTCTGAACCAAATGTCATGACAATTAGTTTAATAGTTGTCAGAACAGTTCTCTCAAAACTACAAATGTCAACCTCATGGTGGCTCTAGAGGAAAAGTCAGGGCAAGGGCGAACTGGCCATCTGGCATACCGGGCACTTTCCCGGTGGGCCGACGTGCTTTTTGGGCCGACCGCCGACACATTAAATTTTTTTTGTCCGGCCTATGAACCGGCCCATAAAAGTGGTAGGCCTCGATTGTTTTTTCAATTGACACTGGGCTGGCCCAAAACACTTAAGTCAAAAATATCACATAGGCTAGGTTTTCTGTCCCTACACATACATACATATTTTCACAATGAAATGGACTAGTTCGTAACGGTGCGCGGCGTGAACGATACAGTGCCTTGCGAAAGTATTCGGCCCCCTTGAACTTTTCGACCTTTTGCCACATTTCAGGCTTCAAACATAAAGATATAAAATGTAATTTTTTGTGAAGTATCAACAACAAGTGGGACACAATCATGAAGTGGAACGAAATTTATTGGATATTTCAAACCTTTTTAACAAATCAAAAAACTGAAAAATTGGGTGTGCAAAATTATTCAGCCCCCTTAAGTTAATACTTTGTAGCGCCACCTTTTGCTGCGATTACAGCGTAATTGTAACTCCGGTATGTCTCTATCAGTTTTGCACATCGAGACTGAAATTTTTGCCCATTCCTCCTTGCAAAACAGCTCAAGCTCAGTGAGGTTGGATGGAGAGCGTTTGTGAACAGCAGTTTTCAGTTCTTTCCACAGATTCTCAATTGGATTCAGGTCCGGACTTTGACTTGGCCATTCTAACACCTGGATATGTTTATTTGTGAACCATTCCATTGTAGATTTTGCTTTAGGTTTTGGATTATTGTCTTGTTGGAAGACAAATCTTCGGTCCCAGTCTCAGGTCTTTTGCAGACTCCATCAGGTTTTCTTCCAGAATGGTCCTGTATTTGGCTCCATCCATCTTCCCATCAATTTTAACAAAACCGCATAAAAAAAAGGAAATTTTTTTACGTGCATCTTCCCTGTCCCTGCTGAAGAAAAGCAGGCCCAAACCATGATGCTGCCACCACCATGTTTGACAGTGGGGATGGTGTGTTCAGGGTGATGAGCTGTGTTGCCTTTACAGCTAACATAACGCGTTTTGCATTGTTGCCAAAAAGTTCGATTTTGGTTTCATCTGACCAGAGCACCTTCTTCCACATGTTTGGTGTGTCTCCCAGGTGGCTTGTGGCAAACTTTAAACGATACTTTTTATGGATATCTTTAAGAAATGGCTTTCTTCTTGCCACTCTTCCATAAAGGCCAGATTTGTGCAGTATACGACTGATTGTTGTCCTATGGACAGAGTCTCCCGCCTCAGCTGTAGATCTCCGCAGTTCATCCAGAGTGATCATGGGCCTCTTGGCTGCATCTCTGATCAGTCTTCTCATTGTATGAGCTGAAAGTTTAGAGGGACGGCCGGGTCTTCGTAGATTTGTAGTGGTCTGATACTCCTTCCATTTCAATATTATCGCGTCACAGTGCTCCTTGGGATGTTTAAAGCTTGGGAAATCTTTTTGTATCCAAATCCGGCTTTAAACTTCTCCACAACAGTATCTCGGACCTGCCTGGTGTGTTCCTTGTTCTTCATGATGCTCTCTGCGCTTTAAACGGACCTCTGAGACTATCACAGAGCAGGTGCATTTATACGGAGACTTGATTACACACAGCTGGATTCTATTTATCATCATTAGTCATTTAGGTCAACATTGGATCATTCAGAGATCCTCACTGAACTTCTGGAGAGAGTTTGCTGCACTGAAAGTAAAGGGGCTGAATAATTTTGCACGCCCAATTTTTCAGTTTTTTATTTCTTAAAAAAGTTTGAAATATCCAATAAATTTCGTTCCACTTCATTATTGTGTCCCACTTGTTTTTGATTCGTCACAAAAAATTACAGTTGTATATCTTTATGTTTGAAGCCTGAAATGTGGCAAAAGGTCGGAAAAGTTCAAGGGGCCGAATACTTTCGCAAGGCACTGTAAACACACAGTGACAGGAGAACTGGGAAGTACGCCGATAAGTATATGGCAGCAACGCTGCCAAAGATGACAAACTTTTTTACGGCTACTGTTGGGGATACAGACAGGAACAACAACGTCCAAAGCATTGAACATGCCGCTACACCAGAAGCAGCTAGCTGTAAAGTGGCGCTAGGTGAGGATAACGTTAACCAAGACAATGAAGAGGACATCATATCTTTAAACAGCACCCTCTTTGGGATTTCTGCCTGCATGCAGTTTCAGTCTGCATCTGCCAGGCTAGAATAGTGATAGAGATCATGGAGGAGAAATGCAAAGGAGGTGCAGAGAAGCTGCGTGAGAAAAAGAAACAGGCCGTTCAGGTGGACGCTGCCAAATGTGACAAATTGACGGACATGTTTTCGGCAGTAGCAGGACCTTCATCAGCTCCCGTGGGTGATGATAGTGGTGGTGGTGTCGGTGGCAGTGGCATGCACAGTGAGGAGGAGACTCAGGAGGAGAGGGACAGAGATGAGGGAGTGAGGGTAGAACTTGCTGTAAGCAGAACTCCCCTTAAAACACTTTGCCCCTTGATAAAACTGAGCCAAAAACAAGTGGTGGACAAACTGATGATAACACTACAATAATAAAAGAAGTAGGCATGCTACTGTATGATTGCATTAGTTTGGCTAAGTGTGCGGGTATCTGAGTCTTGACTGATGATTTTCTCCCCGTTTTATTATTATTAGACTATATTAGCCTACCTTTCATTCAACAAAGTAGCCTACATCTTAAAGTGATGGTTCGGAGTAATTTCACCCTAGGGTCCTTTTCACCATGACCTCGAGCCAAACAACCCCCCAGAAGCAAAAATATTTAGTAATTTAACTTAACTTAATTTTTTAAAAGTGCTGTAGTACAACTAGCAGGAGACATGTTATAATAAAGGTAAGTTTGGAGACACTACCTTATTTAATCACTAACCCAAACCTTAAGCTTGTGCTTTTGCATTTGTGTCCTTAAAGTAGCCTAGATAAACGTTGCACATCATGCAAATTTTCTTAATGAGAATTGTAGCTTTTCTATCTGCATTGGCAGACAAAGACTCATGATAGACCTCTTCAAATTAAAGCACAGAGGTTTTATTGTATTAATAAATGGCACTTTTTTGAAATATTTAATGTGTCATCTATCACTGATTCTTGCTTACTTATTACATGGTGTTAGTAGTTTTAAGGAGTAGGAGTTGGTATACATATTCAGGGGAGCGCAAGGACGGGTGGTATTTGTGATCTTATGTGGTGGTAAGATTCCAGATTGGCCCATCTGAGCTTTCATTTTCTCAAAGGCAGAGCAGGATACCCAGGGCTCGGTTTACACCTATCGCCATTTCTAGCCACTGGGGGACCATAGGCAGGCTGGGGGAACTCATATTAATGTTAAAAAAAACTCATAAAGTGAAATTTTCATGCCATGGGACCTTCAAGCATACTTTATTGATCAAATCTATCCCAACAGTTATCGCTCAGTAGGGATGGAAACCTCGACCCTCCATGTTAGGAATGACCTCATTAATCAAATCCAGATCAAACTAGAATACAAATTAGAATAGCTGATAGCAGCTGTTGAATAAGAATCTTCTCCACACACTGAATGTGCTGTGCAGATGCTGCTGTGAAAGCTGTGCAGCCTGACTGTCTTAACGCAGCTTACTAACCTGCTTACAAGCTCAGTTGAATTTCAATCCCTCTGGGGAGTGAGATATTGTTTATTCACTTGGTACAACGTGAGCACACATTTTTTTCACGTTTTGAGTACTGCAGTCACAGAAATTCACTTCGGGTCACCTATAGGCTGGAAAACCCTGTGTAATGACATAAGGCATGTAGATATATGACAAAACAATTTCCGCCGGAGATGATATATTTGTAAGCTTGTTATTGTGTAAAACAACATAATTTAACGTGATACTGCAGCCATTTTCTGCCTTCACAAACAGCCGTATACAAGGACATCTTTAAAACAATTTAGTGAGTAGAACTATTTCAGTCTTGTTAAAGACTGTATACCTTATGTAGGAGTGTGCGCTGTTCCTGCATACATATGGCCACTGTTCTATTAAGGGCAGAATGGCAGTGATGCATACCGCTATTACTTCCACCCCTTCAGCCTCAGTCTGCCTGCTGAAGTTTACAGGAGAGCAGACCGTTAGCAGGAAGTGAAGGGAGAGGAGTACAGAGATGCTCCGCACAAACAACACTCCATCCATCCACTCAGCTGTAGTGGATGAGGCATGAGAACGGGAACAGGAATCCATACAGTACAGCAACCGAGCGAAGGCAGTGATGCAACCAGTGCATACCAGTGTGCTACAGTACAGGATGGGATGGGTGGATGGGCCGTGGGGTCATGTCCCCTGTGGCCTACTGTAATCTGAAGGTTATTTTCTACTTCCAACCTTTGACCTTTGCTGAGAACAGGCAAAATAGAATCTGCTCGCTGCTGATTTGAACTCAAATATGTGTATATGTGTGTGTGTGTGTGTGTTTGTGTGTGTGTGTGTGTGTGTGTGTGTGTGTGTTTGTGTGTTTGTGTGTGTGAGATCAGGGGTGTGTCCCAGCATTCCTCTTTTCATCGGTCACTTCCTCTCACAATCTCACATCCTCATCAGCTCACAGTGGAAAAAAAACACACACAGGGCTCTTTAAAATGGATATATAAGCTTACAAACACACACACACACATACCTGCAAACGTATAAATGGACTGTATACATGCATGCACTGATAAAATAAATATTATAATAATTTTTTTCTGAGAGCTCAGGTGAGGAGCCTTACATAACCAGAGAGCATTCACTGAATCCTTTTTTCCCCGAAGTGCAGCTATGAAAAGGAACCCCGCGGCTGGGAAATGGCTCTTTTTCATCTCGCAGAGCTAGCTTGCATGCACTAAGTATTTCCCATCTGTGCATCTATGAGACACAGGTAAACAAACAAAACATCAGCTACCAAACACACACATGGGTTCACACAGCGCTCAGGAGCAGACGGCGCGTGTAGAATATATTTGCACACAGTTCAATCTCTCTCTCTGTAACACACACACACACACACACACACACACACACACACACACACACACACTGTGCTGTCAGTGTTTAGAACTGAATAGTTTCTTTCTCAGGGTTTCCCTGGGGGTTGTCCCAGTGTCCACTCATGTGAATGATTGACAGCTCCCTGTGTCAGCATCCCATCCAGATATTGGTCTTCTCCAGTCCCAGGGGCGGGTCCTTTGGTCAGCTCTGTGTACAAGTCTTATTGGACAATGACGTGCTTGTAGGCGTGATTTTGTGTGTGTGTGTGTGTGTGTGTGGGTGTCCTCGTCTTCCCAGCAGCAGCAAAGAAAGGAGGCAGGCAGCTTTAGTATGCGATTGCCATATTTAGGCAAGACTTTCATGACTTCCCAGGCACTTCATTGCTCCCACTCCACTCTCTCTTTCACACTGTCTTTGTGTGTGTGTGTGTGTGTGTGTGTGTGTGTGTGTGTGTGTGTGTGTGTGTGTGTGTGTGTGTGTGTGTGTGTGTGTGTGTGTGTGTGCGTGCGTGCGTGCATGTGTGCGTGTGTGCGTGTAGGTTGGAGGGGTTCATCTAAGTATAGTGTTTTGTGTTATTATTTGAGCGCTGCACAGTTTACATTTTAACATAATGCTGCTGAACTCACAGTTAAGTCATCTCTGTTATTCTCACGTTGCCGATGGGATTAATACATTTCTCTCCTTTCTCTCTCTCCCTGTTATCCTTTCTTCATCTGTCCTTCATCTCTCATTTTCTCATCAACTTTTCCTTCCTTTAACTCCCTTTTATTGCTCTCTGCCCCTTACCATCCTTGTTCCCTTTGCTCCATCCTCCCTGCATCACTGTCTTTTCCTTTCTCCCTCCTGTACCTCCCCTTTCTTTTCCTTCTGTCTTTTATCACCTTTTTCTCCCTACCTCCCATCCCCTCCTCCCTCTCACCATTTGTACCATTCTGCCTCCTTCCTCTTTCTCCATCTCCTCCTTCAGGGGAGTTGTTCATGGCGGATGGTCGGCTAAAGGAGGCCCAGTTCTGCATAGCCGAGGCCAGCGCGCTCTTCCCCAACTCGCACTCGGTGCTGCTGCAGCGGGGCCACCTGGCTGAGCTCAGGGGCCAACTGGACGAAGCCAAAAACCTGTATGACGAGGCCCTGGCCATCCATCCCACGGGAGAGCGCATACTTGTGCACATGGTGAGAGGCAGTGAAAGCTTTAGAGGCTCCTAAATTAGAATTAATGTAGCATTATGCTCAGTGGTCAGTATGCTGACAGACACACACACATCATGCATGGATACACTAATACATTTTCATTCCTGTACTTGAATCTTATTAAATTACCATTGATGTAAGATGCAGGCCGAACATGTGCATATACACATATGCAACCTAGCATATGACTGCATGCATACACACATCCATGCACACATTTTAAATGCTTTACTTGAATTCACTTAATTGCATTGCGCTGCATGTGACGCAAAACTTCAGAAGGATGTAGGAATGCAAACTAATGTAAATGTATTTTCTTAAATCTACTAAATCAAATTAGAATTTAGACTAAGACTAAATTCTGTCAGCTCTCAGTAAGATGTTGAAAATTAATGTAATATAAAGATAGAGACAGTTTAATTGCTGCAGCATTAATTTATCATGGCATGTTGAATCAATAAGTAATCAATATCTCATTAGGCTAAATCAGAGCAGAACAGATCCCTCCTTTTTTTAAAGGCTGCGCACTATTCAATTCAATTCAATTTTATTTATAGTATCAAATCATAACAAGAGTTATCGAAACTCAATTACAGATAGAGTAGGTAACAAAAAAATAGTACATGTAGCACTCTTAAGGTTGACCCATTTTGAAAAGACAACATTGTTAGCTCATGCCATTAGTGTTTTTGTTGTGTAATTCAACAGAAATGATGCGGCTACATGGCTAATAGATGCTAATATTAGCTTGCTGCATGGCAGAAGCAATGGCAGCTGCTCATAATCATTAGGCTACTCTTTTGGAACCGAAGAAACTACCTCTGTTGTTTCAAAAGGCTCTAGAATATGTTAGCCTCTTCGTTTCATCTATACTGTGTACTGATACTAACGTAGAAGTTCCTTTCTGAAAAGAAACAGAAAGGTTAGCTGATAAAATGTGTGTCTTTCTTGCGCAATCCAGCAGAAATGATTAGGCTAGCTTGCTATTAGCTACTAATATTAGCTCTCAAGTTGGCAGTAGCGATGACAGCTGCTCATAATCATTACTCTTTTTCTCCCCTGTGCTGTTCTGTGTCGGTGTCAGGATTGATAGTTATTGTAGTCTTAATTATCACAATTATGACTCAGTCACATTCTGAGATGTGTTTCTTTGTTGTGGGCAAACTTCAAATTTCAGAAAATAGAAACAAACGAACCTTGGTCCATGACCAACAAATGACAAATACTGCTCAAAGACTCGCCTTCTCTCACTCTTTCTATCACTCCCCCACATTTCTTTCATCCGAGCATATCCTTTCTCTCTCTCTCTCTCTCTATCTCTCTCTCTCTCTCTCTCTCTCTCTCTCTTCCGCAGTAGAAAGATCCTCTCTCGCCCACTTCCACCCACTACCTCGCTCAGTCTCTCTTACAGTCGGTCTTCCAGATGATCCACTGGATTATCCACAGCTGCTTTGACCTTTGAACTTTCTCTGTTGTCATGGTGAAGGGACCAGGGGGGGATATTCCTAAATCCAACACTGCCCGACACACGCTCACACTTACATAGAGTACACACCCAATGTCTGTGGTCTCCAGAGTGACTATAGGTGCTGGTTGATATCTCTTTGACGAAAGTACTGGTCACCTTGTGACCACATAAGGCTAATGATTTGGCTTCTACTGTGTGTGTGTGTGTGTGTGTGTGTGTGTGTGTGTGTGTGTGTGTGTGTGTGTGTGTGTGTGTGTGTGTGTGTGTGTGTGTGAGTGTGTGTGTGTGTGTGTGTGTGTGTGTGTGTGTGTGTGTGTGTATGTGTGTGTGTGTGTGTTGTTGTGGGTGTGGCCTGTGTGTGTGTGTGTGTGTGTGTGTGTGTGTGTGTGTGTGTGTGTGTGTGTGTGTGTGTGTGTGTGTGTGTGTGTGTGTGTGTGTGTGTGTGTGTGTGTGTAAAATTGCAGTCCCATTGGGGTAGACAGAGGTATACATCTCTTCCATATTTGGCCTGTGGGAGAACCAATCCCAGGGGGTGAAGATTTGAAACAAAGCCAGCTGGCAGTGTCTACTCTGGGTCTCTTACAGGGCAGATGTGTTCTCAGTGTGAAAGTGTGAGCGTGCGTGTGCATGTGTTTTTGCCTTCCTCCATGGATTTGGCACACATGTGGACTATTTGGACCATTTTTGTATATGCACGTACTTGGATTAAAGCACATGTCGTAGGCACTAATAGCACCCAAATACAAAAGACTCTGCTATCTAGATGTTGTGGATATTAGACATGCTAATGGAGCAGTGTGGTAAATACTTGCATCTTTGCATTGTGATGGAGCCTAAGTGGGACAGTGTGTGGGGCATTTTATTTGGAGCGCTACCTATATTTCTGGCTTGCATTAGCCTGCCAGAATACATCCTACAGTTGCTGCTACTCTGTGGCTCTGGATTCAGGCATTTCTTTTTATACTGTATCTGCTGTGGACACTTTGTGTGCCGGTGGCCCATTTATTATGTTCTGCCTTAAGGGGAATACTGATGGTATTCTTAGTTGATATTCTTACACTTGAGCTATTATTCTGCAAAAGTACATACTGTACTTTCCTTGAATGTCCTTAAGATCTTTTTTGAAGGCATTAGGGCTACACATAAAAGAAAATGTAATCCTACTGTGGTTTCACAATGACATCCTGGAATATTTTCTTATGGACACATAGTATGAGACAGTATTATAATGTGAAGCCTCTAGAGCTTTAGATAATGACATTTTATTTAGATTATATTTGGGGTATTTTGCCTTTATTGGACAGTTATAGTGTAGATATAAACAGGAAATAAAGGGAGAGAAAAACCACTACGCCACTGCCATTTTTACAGGAATCTGTAAAGTTTTTTACATTAAATGTCCATGAAACACAACACTATTTTAATGCTTTCTCTACAATACAGTCCTTCCAGAAAAACGCGGAGTTTTTTTGTGATTGTTGCAGGCAAAAATCCTTGATTATGCGGCACATTTTCTTAAAAAATGCGATGGAATA